>NW_028075187.1:0-605 GCF_014824575.4 Sturnira hondurensis | reverse complement strand
AAAATTAAAAACAACAAAGGTTTAGAAACAAAAAAACAACCAGAACTGTCAGGAAATTGAACTGTACGGAAGTCTGACAACCATTCATCCAGACTGATAAACCAGGTGAAACGGGCAGCAAGACAGACAACACAACCTAGGACCCCAGCGCTAGGAAATAAGGCCTAAAAGCATTGATTGAAAAGATGCTGGGAGACATGGGGCGGGAGGGGGGCAGGGTTGGGAATATAAGACAGAAACCTGTACTTGAACAAGAATTAAATAAAAATTATATTTAAAAAAAAGAATTAAAAAAAAAAGAAAAGATGCTGGGAGAGACTCCCAGTTTCACAGGAAAGTTTGTTGGAGAGACCCACAGAATTCTGACCACGCACCTGGAAACCAGCATCAGAAAGGCCCAATTTGCTTGTGGAAAGTGGCAAAAGGGACTGAAATCCGAGAGAGTGCAGAGCAAGCACCGTTGTTCCCTCTCTGACCCCACCCCCACATATAGCATCACAACCCAGCCACTGAGTTGCCCTGCCCTGGTGAACACATAAGGCTCCACCCCACGTGCATAATAGGGGTGAACAGACCAAAACATTATGGCTCAAGAAGAACAGCTC
>NW_028075186.1:0-796 GCF_014824575.4 Sturnira hondurensis | reverse complement strand
ATAATCAACCAGTTCTGTGAGCATCCTGAAAAACAGTGTCTTGAATTGTGCTTCTGAGAGGCTGGCAATTTCTCGGTCACTTGAGTTATTGGCTCTGGGACTTTGACTTCTTCTTGCGCCATCTTTTGGGCTGTTCGTGCCTGTTATGCAGCAGGATTGGAGCCCTAGGTGTCCACCAGAGCAGGGCAACTCAGTCGCTGGGTTGTGATGCTGTATGGGGGGGCGGGGTCAAAGAGGAGCAATGGTGTCCCCTCTGCCGCCTCCCGCCATGGCCCCCAAGGTGCGGCAGCTGCCACCGTCACCGGGCCCACGCGTTTCGTCCCACTGCACGCGAGTGTGCCACCGCTGTCAGCCCTTGCCCCCTGGGGCCTGTGTGGTCTGTCTCACTGTGCGAGAATGTGCGACCGCGGTCAGTCTGCCCCACACCCTGACTGGGTCCAGGCCACTTGCGCGTCTAGGTTGGGGGATCTGTCCTGCCCGACCCTGCTCTGCTGCTGGCTCCGCCCCTCTTACCGTCCCGGTTGAACGGTTAGTTGCAGTCGGACTTCCGTATAATTCAATTTTTCTGTTCTTTGGCTGTGTCTTTGTTCTCCAAACCTTTGTTGTATTCAAACTTGGTTGTGGGCGAAGGTACAGTGTTTCCACCTATGCCTCCATCTTGGCGGAAGTCCTCCACTTTCTCATTATTTTTATAACTATTTCTTTTTTTTTAAATAGATTTATTTATTTATTTATTTATTTATTTATTTATTTACCTTTAGAGGTGAAGGAGAGAGGGAGAGAAACATCAATGTAT
>NW_028075185.1:0-1797 GCF_014824575.4 Sturnira hondurensis | reverse complement strand
TCGAAGTAGCAGGCCATGGACATGTACACGTAGGAGGCGTGCAGATCCAAGTTGACCTGGCTGTTGATGGCGGCCTCACACTCCAGGTGGCAGTTCTGACCCACATGGCAGGGCGCGAATGCAGTAGCCATGTCTTCTAGTGCTGATGCGGGCTGGAGGCACCAAAGGGAAGAAATCCTGGACGCGGGAGCTGGAGTTGCGGGGTAGCCCGGGACCTTCTCCTGGGTGAGTGAGCAGCACTGCAGAGGGGTGGTGCTCCAGCGTCTGCAGCAGGCGACTGGTGGTTGGCTCTGAGATGGAACCGGAAGAGGGAAGGTGGGACCAATTCTCAGGAGTGTTCAGAAGAGAGCGCGTGGAGGATTCCGCGGGGCCAGTGGGAGTGGCAAAGGGACTTTCTAGGGTGGAGTTGGGGTGCAGGAAGTGGGCAGCGCGGTGGAGGCATATTCCAGGTTTGATCACAGCCTGGGTGAGGTGGTGGAGAATCTGCTCTGACCTCTCAGCATTTAAGGTTTTCAATTTTGCATTAATATATCTGCATTGCAAGAACTTTATCTTTCCTCTAATTCCTTCTATAGAAGACATTTTTATTGTATAAATCCATGTTCTTCCCTTATACTTCTGAGAATATGAACTTGAATCTTTGGTACAATTCCCTTCTGTTTCCTGTGTTATATCCGGATTCCCCCTGCCCAGAAATAGTTCTGTGTATTCCTTGTCTTTTCTCTTTAGTCTTGCTCAGGCATTTGCCAAACCTGTGAGTTAAGCATAACAGACTCATGTGGTCAACCCAGGTAATGAGCAGGGGTCTGATCTGGCGTTGTGAGGTGCATTTCACTGCAGGGCTTCTGCTGTATGGGAAGGCGGGAGGGTGCTGAATTACTCAGTGGGGTTTCCTCTGAGGACACAGGGCATGGCTTATAGGCAGGAAAGGGACACTCCTTGTGGACACAATAAATGTGATATACCTGACTTTGGGAGAGTAATACTTGTGTTTTTGAAGTGAATTCGTCCTATTGTTTCCCTTCTCTGTAGATCTGCAACTGTCTAAATTTCATTTGCTGTCTTTGCAGTGTAGTTTTCACAGAGGAAAGGTGTCAGATACCACAGTTGTATAAAATTCACCTCTGTAGCCATCCTGTCGCGGCCTTTTGTTTGTTAGGTTTTTTTGTTTGTTCGTTAGTTTGTTTGTGCCTGCTTTGATTTCCTTAGTGCTAACTCATCTGCTAAAATTTCCATTTTCCTCTTGATTCATCTTCAGAACATTGGATGTTTCTCAAAATTTATTCATTTCTTCCACGTTGTCTAATCCATTGGTATATATTTGTTCATGATAGTTTCTTTTACTGTTTGCCAACCTTAAACACAGGTATTATTGTAATCGTGTCATGCCACTGATGGGTAGGTGATCAGTGCCCTGATCACTGTGGGTAAAAACACCTACTGTGCACGAATGTCTCCTCATAGCATGACTGGCACTGCTGTCTTTAGAAAGGCCTGCTGGAGAGGTTGGGCCTTGGGCCTGGTATCTGGAACTTTGATTTGGGAAGTGTTCCCCCCCTTTCCTAATTGATAAGAATGTCATTGTGCCTACGTTGGATAAACAATAGAATTTACACTGAAGACATGTTTGTTGCTGTGCGTATGAATTCCTGGTACCTGCTAAGCCCAGGGTGCCTGCACACCCAGCCCCCGACACAAACTGGAGCACTGGGTCTATAAGGGCCTCACAGTTATCTACATGGTGATTCCACTTGGACCTCTAATGGGCATTTCAGGTTTTACGAAATATGGCAGGCC
>NW_028075184.1:0-1089 GCF_014824575.4 Sturnira hondurensis | reverse complement strand
ATAGAACAAACACTTCAAAAATTTATATGGAACCATAAAAGACCCCAAATAGAAGCTGCAATTTTAGAAAGAAGAACAAAGTAGGAGGGATCATAATACCTGATACCAAACTGTATTACAAGGACACTGTAATCAAAACAGCCTGGTATTGGCATAAAAACAGGCACATAGACCATTGGAACAGAACAGAATGCCCAGAAATAAACCCAAGTCTCTATAGGCAATTAATATTGGACAAAGGGGGCAGTAACATAAAATGGAGTGAAAATAGCCTCTCCAACAAATGGTGTTTGGAGAACTGGACAGCTACGTGCAAAAAAATGAAACTTGAGCACCAACTTACACCACACACAAAAATAAATTCAAAGTGGATAAAATGCTTAAATATAAGCTGTGACACCATTAAAGTCCTAGAGGAGAACATTGGCAGGACAATCTCAGATATTTCATGCAGCAACATTTTTAGTGATATGTCTCCTAGAGAATGGGATATAGAAAAAATAATAAACAAATAAGATCTGATCAAAATTAAAAGCTTCTGCATGGCTAAAGAAAACAGTATTAAGATAAAAAGAGAACCAACTGTATGGGAAAACATATTCACCAATGATACCTCAGACAAAGGTTTAATCTCCAAAATATACAAAGACCTCACAAAACTCCACTCTAAGAAGACAAGAAACCCAATTTAAAAAATGGACAAAGGACTTAAACAGACACTTCTCCAAGGAGGACATAAAGAAGTTCCAGAGACACATGAAAAGATGCTCAACATTGCTAGCTATCAGAGAGATGCAAATTAAAACCACAATGGTATACCACTTTGCACCGGTCAGAATGGCCATCATAAACAAAGCAACATACAGCAAACATTGGAGAGGTTGTGGGGAAAAGGGGACCCTAGTTCACTGTTGGTGGGATTGCAGACTGGTAAAAACCATTATGCAAAACAGGATGAAATTTTCTAAGAAAACTAAAAATGAATATGCCTTTTGACCCAGCAATTCCACTGCTAGGATTAAATCCTATGAAGCCTGAAACACCATTCCAAAAGAACCTATGCACCCCAATGTTCATAGCAGCACAATT
>NW_028075183.1:0-1392 GCF_014824575.4 Sturnira hondurensis | reverse complement strand
TCTTTTATGGTTCCATATAAATTTTTGAAGTGTTTGTTCTATGTCTGTGAATAAGAATTCTTTATATATTCTATATTTAGCCTTTTCTCATAAATATGTATTTTCTGATGTAACATGTTCTCCTTTTAGCCTCCTAAATGATTTGTTTGAAGAGCAAGTTTTTCAATTTTGAAATCTAATATGTCATTTTTATTTGTTATGTTTTGTAAGTCTCTGTTCTATCCAAAAACCTTGGCATAATCTAAAGTTATAAATAATTCCTCATATATTTAGCCATAAAATAGTTTTGTCTTTTGTATGCATATCTGTGATAGATTTGGAGTTGATCTTTCTATATGGCACATGATAAGTGTTATTGCTCATTATTTTCATACAGTACAAAGTTTTTCAAGTAATATATGCTCAATACCTCCCCCTGTTGAATTGCATTTTATATCAGTACAAAATAAGTTGATATACATATATATGTGTATATGTGTGTGTGTGTGTGTATCTCCAATATATATGTGGATCAATTTCTGGACTATCTTTCTTGATGTGTATGTCTATCATTTTATCAGTACCATACTGTCATAATTACTTTGGTTTTATGGAAGTCTTGAAGTCATGTAGTGCTAATCTGTCAAATTTATTTTTAAAATTACTTTCACTTTCTGGCTTACTTTCATATCCACAAATAATCAGCTTCTCAATTCATATAAAACCATTTTATACTCTTTATCCATGTTGCATCGAATGTGTAGATCAGTGTTTGGAGAGCCAGCCCTTAATGACATCAAGTCTTCCAAGCTATAAACATGGTGTCTCTTACTCCAGTTATTTATGTCTTTTTTCTTGTTCTCATCAATNTTCTTGTTCTCATCAATGTTCTATAATTTTTAGTGAAGAAGTGTTACAGAGTTTTTGATAAATTTATTCCTAAATATTTAGGGTTTTGGTATGTTATAAATGTACTTTTCTGTTTTAACCTTCCTGTTGTTTGCTATCATATAAATATAAAATTGTTTGTATTAACTTTTTATCCTGCAGTCTTACTAAATTAGTTATACAATGTTTTGTAGATTTCTTAGGATTTTATGTATGAGCATTTACTTACATCTTTGTATTGATTACATCTTTCCTTTATACCTCCGAATCCTCACTTCTCTTATCCCATTACAGAGACATGGACTTGCATGGTCTAAGTCTCGCTTTCAGATGCTCTCAATAGCCATCAACTACTTTGAGCTGGGACTTCCAAAGTCCAGACCTTTTCTAGTCTCATAGTGATGATATAAATGAGGGCAGATCACTACCCAAGAAATACATTTAGTGCAATCTATAACAACATTTCCACTTTTTAATGGGTTATAATTTCTTTGTAAGTCCAGACTATGGAACTATGCTTACTGT
>NW_028075182.1:0-1991 GCF_014824575.4 Sturnira hondurensis | reverse complement strand
ACATGTGGGAGGGGAATGCATCTTGCAAATGCAGGGGGGCTTCTTTGTTAGATCCCTGAGGGAAGGGCACCCCGGGTGTGGCCTGCAGGGACCACAGTTTGATTTGCAAACAGCAGCATGCTCACTGCACTGTGGGATTGCTCGTGCTCAGGTCACGCTTCTCTCTCCCAGGACAGCACCCTGCACACTCCTAACCTCTGCTGGACTCTCCCCATGACCTGTGACCACATGGGCACATTTAAATCACTGGGGCAGCAGGGAGGCTGTGCACCTTTACAAACTTGGAGCTTTGTGTTGCTCTCTCCTGAGAATGTTGGAGGCTAAAGGCTGAGTCACCTGCCAGGAGAGGGGACTGGGTGGTGTGGGTGAAGGATGCACCCAGCCTGCATCCACTCAGGACTCTTGGTGGTCTCCGCACCCCTCTTATCTGACTGCCACATGCACCCCAAGTCTCTGCACAGCTGGGCATCAGAGCCACACAATGGTGGTTCTAAGGTAGGGAGAAAACACCCATTGTCGGTGGAGGACCGAGGGCTCTGGGGCAGCTCTGCAGGAGACTGTCACCTGCTCTCAGCACAGAGGAGCAACTGATCCATGTGTCTCTCTCTCCTTCTCCCTCCCTTCCCCTCTCTCTGAAAATAAATAAATAAATAAATAAAACTTTAAGGAAAGAACATGAACTGGTTTATGTAGATTCCATACACGGGAATCCAATACCACTGCCATAAATAAAGATAAATGTGACCCTGAAACAAAGTCATTCAAACCTAGCTCTGCCCTGACGCCCACTCCCACTTACAGGGAAGATTAGCAATGCTTGATGAGCTGCTAAGGGCTTAATGTCACCGACTGACTTTGCCCATAGAGCAATTCAAAGGCCTTCTAGGGAAGTTAAAGCAATAATATTGTTCTCCCTGTGATTCAGCATTACTTAACCCCATGGTATGCTACTGGCTGAAATCACTTGCCTTTCACCTAAAACTATCTCATGTTCCAGAGTGGTGCGCCTCTCATCCGCATCAGTCACGGTCCTGGAAGAGACTCAGTGACAGTTGAGAATCATTGGTCAATTCATGGGACCACACAAGAGACAGTGAAGCATCGGTGTCAGGGAACAACAGAGCCCCATTACATCCCCTGGAGCTAAAAAGGCAAGAGGCAGTAACTGTGTTCCGAGGAAAACTGGAGCTCTGGGGTGATGCCCCTCAGCGGGTTCTAGAGTCAGACACAGCTGGTTGAGAGAGGCAGCAGGCAGTGAGGAGACAAGAAACACCTGTGCCTTTCTCTCCTCCCAGCCTCTCTCTCTGTGCCTGCCCCTGGCTGACCCGACCAGAGGCAAAGGGCTCCCAGGCCTGGGAGGCGAAGTCCATGAGGGGGCCTCTGGAAGCTTGGAGCAGTGCAGGAGAGAGACATGACGGGTGGAGTCAACAGGACAACCAACGCCTCATCTCCAGGAAACAAGGCTGCAGAGCACACTCGAGGGCCCACACAGCCCTTCCTGAGCAGCAGTGGGCTGGGGACCGGGTATCCTGGGAAAGGACAAGGCAGGACAAAGGCTGGGAGGGAGAGTGAGCGAGCATGCTGCCTGCACGGGTCCCATCCATTCCTCTCTGCCTGCACCCTCCCTACATTATCCCATTTTCCTCCCCTCTAATTCCTTCTGCTCTGTACCCTCTTCCCACCATCATCCCCCCACCTTAGTTCATCTCCATGGGTCGTACATATAAGTCCCTTCGCTTCTCAATTTCCCATACAATTCTAAACCTCCCCCTGTCTATTTTGTACATGCCAGTAATGATTCTTATTCCCTGTACCTTTCCCCACATTCTCCTCTCTCCTCCTTCCCACTAATAACCCTCCATGTGATCTCTATTTCTGTGATTCTGTTCTGTGATGGCTTAGTTTGTTTCTGTTTCTGTTTTTGTTTTCTTAGTTTCACTTGTTTATAGTTGTGTTTCTTGTCATTTTACTGTTCTTAGTTTTCATCTTTT
>NW_028075181.1:0-530 GCF_014824575.4 Sturnira hondurensis | reverse complement strand
AAGAAAGAAAAGAAAATGAAAACCCTGTAAATGCCGCTCTAGGCAAGGGTATGCCCATCCTCTTCTTTATAGGGTCGCCAGGCCGCTCCCAGGCTCTGGCAGCTTGACACAGCTGTCTGGCGACTCTGACCCACTCTCCACCGAGGGAGTAGCTGTGCGGTACCTTCCCTTTCCCTCCACTGGACTCGGAAGTCCCTGTGAGTCCCCCATTTGTGGAAACCAGATCTCAAGAACGAACGTCTCAAGTCATTTGGAAACCACATGTCGCTCATTGCGCTGTCCTTGGCTAATGCAAACACGTACATATTTCCATTAATTCTAAGTCAGACGCCCCAAGTGCATCTGGTCTCACAGGACGATCGAGCATCCAAATTGTGAGGCAGTGTTGGAATAGACTCTTCATAGTTTTAAGGATCGTCTTAACAAACAAATGGGGGGAAGTTGGGCGGCCTTCCCGCCAAAACTGCTTTTCTGCGGGGAGTACCAATAATTCCCTAAATGACCATGTATTGCTGTATACCTCTGTAAGA
>NW_028075180.1:0-1488 GCF_014824575.4 Sturnira hondurensis | reverse complement strand
GCCCTGCCTAGATGGTGAGGGCGGGAGCCAGCTCTTCCAGGGACCCCGCAGCTGGCCAAATGCTCCACTGGGTGCTGGGCTCCCTATGAGTCCTCCGTGGCACTGGCCACAGACGGAAGCCTCTATATACCTAACGCAGCGGCAGTGGCGGCTCCGAGGCGTTTTGGGCTGGCTGAGGGCAGCCCGTCCTGCTACTGCCGCTTTTGTCTTTACTCACAGGTGCTGGGGTCCCGATGAGTCCTCTGTGTCAGACGCCCCTGTTGCTGGGCGCAGGCGGAAGCCTCTGGGCCCTGACCACTGCGGCAGCCAAGGCTCAAAGTTCTTTATGCGTCAGCCAATGGCTGCCGTCCCGCCGCCCCCGCCGCCCCCGCCGCCACCGCCGCTACCGCTGCCTTGACTTTTCTCAGGGTTGCTGTGCTCCCCATGAGTTCTCTGTGGCATACGCCCCTGTCACTGGGCACAGAGGGAAGGAAGCCTCTGGGCTCCATCCACTGCGGCAGCCACGGCTCCAAGGTCTTTACGTGCCAGGTAATGGCTGCCGCCGGTCTGGCCGCCTCCATCCTTACTCCAGCCCTGAGACCCCAAGGACCTCTAGCTGTCTGGTTCGTCACTATCTCTGATCTCTTATTTCCATAAATGCTGGGGNCTCCCAGGTATAGGAGAACTGGAGTCGCTCCATCCTTCTCCGCCGCCATTTTCCTCTCTCCTCTAGAAATTAATTTATAAACATATATACATACATAACAAAAGTTGCTATCAATGTAAATAATGTTTTGAAAGATTACATGAAACTTTTCACTTTAATATTCATCAGTGCTTCTAAATACTTCATAATATTATAGAACTATCATTTAAATTATGCATTTAGACTAAATGTAGAATGGTTATTTTTAATTTGCTAAATGCGTGACTAATAATGATTATAGAGAGTATTTCAAGTACATTCATATATTCTGATTTCATAACTGAAACACGTGTTTTTGAAGACTGGAAGACCTTAGAAATGTAAATTCATTTTGAGATTGGTTAAACAAAATAACTTTAAGAGATAGTGAATTTTTGTTCTGTAGAATTTTGATATATTCCCCCTAAACAGTTATTACTTTATTAACTTTTCTTCAAAAAATAAATTTGATTACAGACTATTCTAAACAAATCATAATATTTCAAAGAGTTATGATTTATTTAGATTAATTTTAAAAATGACTTTAATTTTTGTAGGTCTTGGTACAACGAAGAACAACTATTTCTCCCCAGTAACAAAGATCCAGAAAAGTACATAATTTTCAAAGTTCTTGTATTACCACAGTTTATATTTTTGTCTCTATCTTAGGCCAGGCAAAAATGATAACACATTTTCCAGGGGGAACCTGAATTATAGAATGGGCTACAATTGTTCATAAATAATATTTGTGGAAGAGCGTTTTTTCTTGTGCAACTATATAAAGAAATATTCAGTTAATTCTCCAAAGCCATTGTTGCCTATCA
>NW_028075179.1:0-550 GCF_014824575.4 Sturnira hondurensis | reverse complement strand
TTCATTTGTTGCTTGGTAACACAAAGATGTGTGTGTGTGTGTGTGTGTGCGCGCTTGTGTGATAGCCAGGGCACCAGCAGTACACACTCCCAGATTATGTTTTCATCTGGATTTTAACCAACACTTTGTTGGGACTACAGAGTTATTTATATTGGCATATATCTATGTTGATTATGTTGATATAATCATTGTAAAATCACACGATGGCCTCCTACCAGTCTTGGTGGTAAGGTGATAGGAACTTGCTTTTCTATTTCCTATCTTCCAAGTCGTGACAGAGTTGTGAGTGTAACACAGATTATTAATTCATATATTTAATTCTGTGTTGACAAATGTATATTTTTAGTTTGGCAATAAAAATTATAATTATTCAAAGTAAAATTTAGGAAGATAAAATTTCCCTTTGCTAATTTGTATTGCCCTTTATAAGCGGCATTGTTGAATAATTATACCAGAAGTTTCCTCTCTTGACTATGCCTTACCAAATATTCACCACAAATGTTTAAATTTTAACAATAAGAAAAGTAAAATATATGAACAGAGGAAAACA
>NW_028075178.1:0-583 GCF_014824575.4 Sturnira hondurensis | reverse complement strand
TTCACTTTACAATGAAAACTATAAAAACTGTACCATAGCATGCAGAATATTGTTAATTAAAAAATATCTTTCTTATCCTTCATAGAAGAATGATCATGAGAACAGACATTATTTCAATACCAAAGGTCAGCAAAAACACCCCCCAAATTTACGTGTTGCATAATATTGGACAGAGCCTGATGTTGATGTTTCTAAATATTGATTAATTTATTTTTGTACCACCCCTTCAAGATAGTCACTGTTATTCTTTCAACTGGATGGATAGGAAACAAAGGTACAGAAAAGCTAAACAACTTGCTGAAGTTAATCTAAATAGCAAGCAGTAGAATGAGATCAAACTCAGGAAATCTATCTCAGGGATGTACTTTAAACCCTGATACCACTTTCTAAATGGCAAAAACATTCCACTGTTGGGATTGTATCCTAAGAACCCTAACACACCTATCCCAAAGAACATATGCAGCACAATTTACAATAGCCAAGAGTTGGAAGCAAACTAGATGCCCGTCAGTAAATGACTGGATCAAAAACCTATGGTACATATACACAATGGAATTCTGTGCAGCAGAGAGAAAGAAGGAGC
>NW_028075177.1:0-973 GCF_014824575.4 Sturnira hondurensis | reverse complement strand
GCCGTAGAGGTGGGGGTGGAGTAGTTCTGTTCATTAGACACTTGTCGTGACAGAAAGCAGAAGAAGCCCAAATTCCTCCTATTCCTTCACTTTTTCTCCTGGTTACCTTGCATTGATGCCTTCCTCTGATGATCATATTAAAAATTGCACCTCCCAATAGGGTCAAGCTATATTTTCCAACCCAGGGTAGTTTCTAGGGCCCAAAGCAGAAAAAGTTGGTGTCAAGTTAAAATGCAGGGTTCCTTGCTGAAATGTCCTTAAAAATTTCAGGATGGAAAAGGAGAGCATTAAATCTATGGAATTTTCTAAGAAAACTAAAAGTGAACGTGCCTTTTGACCCAGCAATTCCACTGTTAAGAGTATATCCTAAGAATCCTTAAATGCCAATCCAGAAGAACCTATGCACTGAAAGTTCATAGCAGCACAATTTACAATAGCCAAGAGTTGGAAGCAACCTAGATGCCCATCGGTGAATGACTGGACAAAAGCTATGGTACATTTACACAATGGAATTCAATGCTGCAGAAAGGAAGAAGGAGCTCCTACCCTTTGCAACATCATGGATGGAACTGGAAAGCATGCTGAGCAAAATACGCCAGGTGGTGAAAGACAAATATCATATGATACAACCGTTAACAGGAATCTAAACAACAAAACAAACAAGCAGGCAAAATATGACCAATGACACTCAAATACAGAACAGGTTGAGAGGGTCCAGAGAGGAGAGGGAAAGAATCATAGGGGAAAAGGGGATGGACTCCCATGAACAAGTATAAGGGACACACAGACAATAACTAAGGGTGGGGAATGGAAATGGGAGGGAGGTGGGTAGCACTGGGCTGGAGACGGGCAGGGCTAGGAATATGGGACAGCAAACTGTACTTGAATAAGAATTAAATAAAACAATTAATTAATTAAAATATAAAAAATAAAATGATGAGTGATATTTTGTTTTCTGCGTAGCTTCTTAACA
>NW_028075176.1:0-631 GCF_014824575.4 Sturnira hondurensis | reverse complement strand
TGTGTGGTTCGCAGGCCCGCACTCAATCCACTGAGCTACACCAGCCAGGGCCAGAATTTCTTTAAAATTATCCAGATTTGGTATCTTCAATGAAAAAGCAACAAAACAACAAGCCCACTTTAACTTATAGCATATAAATCAATACATTTCTAGTACCTTCCTTTTGGTTGGTGGAAAGGACCTGGCCTTAGTCTTTCCTTTCCCAAGTAGAGGGGTCTTAGGGTTTCATATATTTGAATGGACTTTGGAATCACTTTTAACATTAGTATATAACCTCTGCTGAATCTTCATTGGCACTGAGGTAACATTAAATATATTAATATATAGCCATTTCCCCATGTGTTGGGTGAAAAATAAAAACTGAGAAACTTTCTTGGACTGAGGCCGCTTAGTGTAAGCATGAACTTTGATATCCCTAGTGACTTCCAGCCAGTGACTTACATTGGGGACTCTGACACGTTAAAAGAAGAAATTTTTTCTTCACAAAATTTTTCCAGAAAAAAATGAATTATCAAGATATTTCTTTAGTCACCTAATAGGTGAAATCAAGCTATTGTTTATTAATTTCTTTTTAAAAATTTTTTAAAGATTTTATTTATTTATCTTTAGAGGGAAAGGGTAGGAGAGAGGG
>NW_028075175.1:0-627 GCF_014824575.4 Sturnira hondurensis | reverse complement strand
GAGCCCTAAAGTGTTCACTACAACAGGGCAACTCAGTCGCTGGGTTGTGACGCAGTATGTGGGGGCGGGGTCAAAGAGGAACTATGGCGTCCTGTCCGCCGCCTGCCGCCAGGGCCCTCACCGGTGCCGCAGTTGCTGCCGTCACCGGGCCCACACGTTTCGTCCCAGTGCACGCGAGTGTGCCACCGCCGTCAGCCCTCGCCCCCTGGGGCCTGCGTGGTCTGTCTCACTGTGCGCGAATATGCGCCTGCGGTCTGCCCCGCACCCCAACTGGTTCCGGTCTGCCCCGCACCCCAACTGGTTCCGGTCTGCCTGCGCGCCTGGGTCGGGGGCCCTGTCCTGCCGACCCTGCTCGCTGCTGGCTCCGCCCCTCTTACCATCCCCCGTTGAACGGTTAGATGTAGTCGGACTTCCATATAATTCAATTTTCTGTCCTTTGGTTGTGTCTTTGTTTCTCCAAACCTTTGTTGTATTCAAACTTGGTTGTGGGAGAAGGCACAGTGTTTCCACCTATGCCTCCATCTTGGCAGAAGTCCTTTCTCTATTCTTTAGCTGTGTCTTTATCCTGTTTATACTTATTATACTTCCTTAAGCTTAGTTTGTCGCTTAGTTTGTCGCTTAGACAAG
>NW_028075174.1:0-1158 GCF_014824575.4 Sturnira hondurensis | reverse complement strand
CCCAGGCTAAAGTTTTTCAAGGATGTGAGGGAATTTTCTAGATGCTGGCAGGGAACTTGTGCATGTCACATGCCATTGATTCAACTCGGACTCCTGGCCACTCTATGAATGGGTGGTGTCCACAGTGTCCTGTTCTCAACAGCTCTGATCAGCTCCTGTGGACACGTGCCTGTGGCTTGTTTTATGCAGTCAGCGCATCTCGTGTTTGGTCTTTCTCCTGTCCTGCTGCCTTTCTATGCTTCTCAGCATTATTGTCTTTTTCAGAGAACTCTGCCTTCTCATGATGTATCTGATGTAGACAGTTTCTGTTTTGTCATTTCTGCCTCTAGCGATGTTTCAGGCTTAATTTGCTCTAGTAGCTGCTTGCTTATCTTTCTAGTGGCCCTGGGCATCTACAGATTTCTCCTCCAATTCTGTATTTCAAATGAATCACATTTTTTTCTGTTGGTCTTCTTCAGTGTCCAACTTTTGCCTCTGTACACAGTAATTGGGCAGAAGAGGGTGCAGATAATCTTTGCCTTTGTCTCTAGTGACACTAGGGAACTTATGGATGAGTAACTCAGAATTTAGAAGTAGGGAAGATGTTGAGAGGTGGATGAACAGCGGAATGACATGGCAACAGGGAACATAAAACATACCCAATCTTCCTTCTCCATGAGCAGTGGGCAGGCGGACAGCCACCTCCAAGGTCAGGGTTATAAATGGTATTTCTTAATGAACCTCTGTCTACCCAGGCCTCATCTAAGGACTGTCAATGCAAGACAAGTGCAAGAAATGGCCATTACCTTTAGGGCAGGCAGGGGTAGGAAGACAATATTAATGCACACAAAACATTGTAGCCCATTGCCATCAGCACCAGCTCCGTCAGTATCTCCTCAATAAATCTGTAACTTCCAGAAGTTACATGTGTTGGGAGTTTGGGGAGTAAGGTCTTCAGTTATATAGTTCTTTCACCAATGGGTTAAAGTGGGGCAGAAATAGAAAGTTTGCTGCTCAGAGTCCTATTTGAGGCTTTGCCACTAGTTCACATAATTTGAATTCCAGTGTTCTGTTGAACTCATCTGAAAACAGGGTCTTTAATTACTTCAGTTTTTTTCCCTCATACCGGAGAGTCAGGGCAAGAGCAAACAACAGCATAGCCTAGCTTTAAGCCTGTTC
>NW_028075173.1:0-844 GCF_014824575.4 Sturnira hondurensis | reverse complement strand
GGTCCAGGGCTTTTGTGTGATGGGAGTTTTTTGATTACTGCTTCAATTTCATTCCCTATTATTGGTCTGTTCAGCCTTTCTACTTCTTCTTCATTGAGTTTTGGAACGTTATATTGTTCTAGAAATTTGTCCATTTTACCTAGGTTTTCAAATTTCTTGGCATACAGTTCTTCATAGCAGTTCCTTACAATCCCTTCTGTTTCTGTGGTATCAGTTGTAATCTGTCCTCTTTCATTTCTGATTTTGTTTATTTGTGTTCTCTCTCTTCTTTTCTTAATGAGCCTACTTAAAGGTTTGCCTATTTTGTTTATCTTCTCAAAAAACCAACTCTTGGATTCATTGATCCTTAGAATTGTGCTTTTAGTCTCTATGTCATTTCATTCTGCTCTGATCTTGGTTATTTCCTTCCTTCTACTTGCTCTGGGCTTTCTTTGTTGTTGTTCTTCCAGTTCTTGCAGGCATTGCGTTAGGTTTTTTGTTTGAAATGTTTCGATTTTCTTTAGGTAAGCCTGTATTGCTATGAACTTCCTTCTCAGGACTGCCTTGGCTATGTCCCATAAGTTTTGGGTTGTTGTGAGTTCATTTTCATTTGTTTGCAGAAACTCTTTGATTTCTTCCCTAATTTCAATCTTGACCCATTCATTGTTTAATAGCATACCATTCTGTCTCCATGATTTTGGGTATTTTGGATTTTTTCCTTTGGGGTTGGTTTCTAATTTCCGTTCCTTGTGGTCAGAGAAAATGCTTGGTATGATCTCAATTATCTTGAATTTGTTGAGGCTCATTTTGTGCCCTGATAGCTAGCAATATTGAGCATCTCTTGAGGCTCATTTGTTGAGGCTCA
>NW_028075172.1:0-1039 GCF_014824575.4 Sturnira hondurensis | reverse complement strand
CGTGGACGAAGGCATGACCCAGAGCGAGACTCCAAGTGGCAACCTCACCAGCGGTTAACAAGGGGTCTACTCTACCCACTCTTGAAATGCTCAGCCAGAGCCCGGCTACACGAAGGAATGTTTGTGGGATGGCTGAATGCTTCTGGCTCTCTCTTGTTCTCGTCCCCCCCTTAATTGCAGGGTGGACAGCTGCCATCTTCCCCCCGCCCTCACCCGCGTTTTGTTCAAACCTCTAATTTGTCAGTCAAGGAAGCAACAAAGCGTTCGCGGTGGGTGGGACTCGCCCAGCGAAGATGCGGGGCTGGCTTAGCTGGGACTGCGTGGGGAGGGGCGTGGAGTCATTTCCCTGCTGTGGGATTGGAGAGGGGGCGGCCTCCCCTCCCCCTTTCATGTCTGCACCCAGAGAGCGAGCTTCAGAATGGAGGCAGGCAGCCGGCACGCAGTGGGCTCTTTGCTTTCCTCTGCTTGCTTCCATTAATAAAACAGTACATTACATCGGAACTCGGAGGAGATAATTGCCGCCGTTTATCATGCCTGCAGCCGGGGAGGGAGGGAGGGGGCTCGTCGGCAAGAGGCTGGTGACCAGGCACCGAGGGGTGAGCTGAGAACCTGCAAGGCTGGGGGGGCCTCGAGGGGTGGGTCCCTGGGGAGAGGCAGGGTGGTTTGGTGTCTCTGACCCCCTCCCAGGGTTTTTAGGGGTTTTCAAGGACCTCACTTTAGCCTAAACACGGGCTCTGGGGCCAGTGCTGCTGTAGACTGGAGAGGCTGGAATGAATCCCGCCCCCCCCCCCCACAGGATAAGCTCTCTGGCCTTTCTGAGGCTCAGTTTCCTCATCTGTAAAATGGACTCCGTGCTAATCTGAGGCTTTCGCACAGAGCTTCTGCTAAGATGCCCTGAGCCGATGGTGCCTTTGAAGTGGCCTGGGGCCTCCGCGATCACACAGGGAGAACATGGCTGTTGGCAAGCCAGGAGGAGAGCTCTCTCTCACTAGAAACCAAACCTGCCAGAACCTTGACCTTGGATTTCCGGCCTCCATAA
>NW_028075171.1:0-623 GCF_014824575.4 Sturnira hondurensis | reverse complement strand
AAAGTAGAGCATTATACAAAAAAGAAGAAGAAGAAGATACAAACAAGTGGGGGGAAAATCATGTTGATGCACTGAAAAAGGTATCATGAAAATGTCCATACTACCTAAAAATACCTATAGATACAAGTTCTGTTAAAATACCAGAGGCATATTTCGCAGATTGAGAGCCAATATTCCAAAAATTTAGAGGAAAACACAAAACATTCTGAGTAGACCAGCAATCATGAAAAAGAAGGATACATTTGAAGGTGTCCTGCTAACACCATGCTAATGGCATGAATCCAGACATAAGTGTCAATGAAAGAGTGTAGAACCCAGTCCTGGTGGGCATGGATCCATGGTTTGAGTGCCAGGCCTACAAACCAAAAGGTCATGGGTTTGATGTCCAGCCACAGCACAAGTCTAGCTTGTGGACCATGTCCCTAACTGAGGGCCCGGGAGAGACAACTAGTCCATGTGTCTCTTGCACATCAAAGTCTCTCACCCTTTCCTTCTTTCTCTCTTCCCATCTCTCTAAGAATAAATAAATAAAATATTTTCTTAAAATTGGAAAAAATATATAAAACCCAGGAACAAACGCATGCCTTTATAGTCAATTGTTATTCACCAAAATGGCAAGAACA
>NW_028075170.1:0-846 GCF_014824575.4 Sturnira hondurensis | reverse complement strand
TTCTTTGCATAAAACCAATAAGACCAGTCATTAACAGTGGTTTTGTTAACCATTAACAGTGGTTTTTGACTGGAATGTCACGCCTGTAGGAGGCATATATGGGTTCTGGTCGTCACCAGAAGGCCCTAAGGAACTGGGATTGACTTGCGAAGCTAGCAAAAGCCCACGAGAAAAGCCTAGTACTTTGGTTGGTTGTGCGGTCCATGCCAGTCTTTCCGGGGAAGGAACGAAGGTTGTCTTCCTGAAAGATGGCTAAAAGGAACCTGTAGGCACAATAGAGGCTCAAGGATTTGAGTGAAACGACTGGTACAGGCGAAGCCAGATGGCAGATGTGTGGCTCTGCTTCTGTGCCCTGAGGGGTGGACTGAGAAGTCAATCTAAGGGTTCCCTGTGTGAGTTCCAGCAAGGCGGACTTAAGGATCCTAAGTGATCCAGATTGCTCTTAGTGTGTTTATGCAAATGAACAGGCAAAATCAAAAGCAGGACCCAAAGTAGTCCCTGTAATAACAGTGAGGGTGATCTTAAGGAGAAAAATTATAGCTCAGGGAAAATCACAGTGCTCAGTACTAGACATCAGAATAGCACAGCTAAATGTCTTGAAAGTTTTTAATTAAAGAGTTGAAATCAGGTTTGTGATGTCACTGAAGATGTACAATGTACAGGTTCGAAGGACCTTGCAATAGAATATCTTCCCAAAAGACAGTCTCACAGGCACAGAGACTGGTTTGGGGATTGTTGTGTGAATTAACCTGTGTGTTCTTCTGTTTTCATAGGTCGTATGCCTATGACCTGCCTATGCCTATGAGTGATTGGTTGCAATATAGGCCTCATTTAAGGAGCCCATCT
>NW_028075169.1:0-505 GCF_014824575.4 Sturnira hondurensis | reverse complement strand
GGGACACAAGCAGGACAGACTCAAACCAATGTCATGGTGATTTCAAGAACTGACCTGAGACTGAACACCCCCAAAAAGTTTCAGACTAATCCCTGAGCTATACCTAATGGGGAAAGGCCCAAACCAACATAGCAAATGATTAAATAACTGAACTGAGGTTTCAGCCACCATCACAAAAGAACATACAAAGCTAAGAGTCTAAACAAAACTAGGATGATTTCCTGCTAAAAGGATCAAAACTCCCCAGAGGATTATAATTTTAAAATAATAGTTAATATAATGAAACATTTAAAATGCTTAAAATGCATTCAAAAATTATTCAACATACATATGTTAAAAAATAAAATTCAACCTAGTACATTTGAAGACCTGATTGGCTTTATAAACAATTCATGAATCAGGCAGTGTCCCATACCACAAATTGAGAACAGCTTGGGAAGCTGCACAAAATGGAAAGTTTTTATAGGCAGGAACTGGACAGGACAAGAGAGTTATTAACAAAAGA
>NW_028075168.1:0-791 GCF_014824575.4 Sturnira hondurensis | reverse complement strand
TTGGCTAATTCCCAGTTCTTCCCAGTAATCTGTGCACAGCAGGCAGGCCTCCTGTGATTCCCAGCACCATTAGCTGTGTTGCCAGGATCTCCAGATCTTAATCCAAACCCACATGGCAGCTTCTCATGGCTCACCAGCAAGAGTTCTTTCACCCCTTTCCTTCCTGCAGTGTCTCTCCTGCATTCTTCCGAACTGCCAAGAGAGAGCTCTGCATGGCTGCCCCATCTTGCTTTCTGGCTTCCTAAACTGAGTGGTTAAAAGAGCCCCCTCTCCACCCCCAAAACTACGTGGTTCCAACCTGTATGGCTGCTGCCCTCAGTTTAAATCCCAGTGCAAATCTGCCTCTGCAGTCCCATTTCTGGCTCCTCCCACAATTGGCTACACCTGCCAGCATTCCCGTATTGTTTTCAGCCTTTCTGGGCTGCCGTAGTAAGTCTGGGCAGGCGCGGCCCCGCGGTGTGGAGCAAGCCATCTCCAAGCTCCCATGCATGCGCTGTAACCCGGAGGAGCTGCCTCCGAGTCACAGCATGGGTTGAAGTCACTCCCATCTCCCTGGCTCTAAGCATGGCCATGGTTACTTAGCCTCTTTGTGCAGTTAGCCAGCTGCTGTAGCTGTCTATGTAAGGTAGCCATTTTTGCATATCAGGTGTGAAGCTGGCCGACTTTTGATATGCAAAGTAACTCTCAATGGCTCTGCTTCATGAGTCCCATTTCCCAGTGAAGACTTGTGGGTTTGGGGAAAGCCTCTATTTTTATATTTCCTGGAGACCTGGAGTTGTGGACACCATTAC
>NW_028075167.1:0-542 GCF_014824575.4 Sturnira hondurensis | reverse complement strand
TTTATAGGATATTTTTTAAAAGAGAATACAATATAATTTGAAGGCTTAAAGTGTATTTTGACTAGAAAGTAATTTTAAGTATTTATAAAATGAGTCTTAACAGAGTAACACTATCAGGTACCAGATTAGAAAGGAAAACTACATTATTTGATGTGAAGAATTGTGTACATTTTATGTCAGAATCCTCTAAACAATTTCATAAAATAGGCTTCAACATCATTTTTTTAAGGATGAGGAAGCTGTAACTCAGGAATTTTAGTAAACTAGCCAAAGTCATGGAACTAAAGAACTGGTAAATTCTGTTGTTATGTAAATGTCCCTAATTCTTTTTTTTAATTTATTTATCTTTAGAGAGGAAGGGAAGGAGAGAAGGAGAGAAGTATCAATGTATGGTTGCCTCTCGTGAGTCCCCTGCTGGGAACCGGCCTGCAACCCAGGCATGTGCCCTGACTGGGAATCATCGAACCGTGATGGTACGGTTCGCAGGCCGGAACTCATTCCACTGAGCTACGCCAGCCAGGGCTTCCCTAATTCTTTTTATA
>NW_028075166.1:0-927 GCF_014824575.4 Sturnira hondurensis | reverse complement strand
CTCCCCTGTTGCTAACCCTCCATGTGATCTCCATTTCGGTGGTTCTGACCCTATTCTAGTTGTTGGATTGGTTTGCTTTTTTTTTAGGTGTGGTTGTTAATAATTGCTATCATTTTACTGTACATGTTTTTGTCTTCTTTTTCTTAGGTAAGTCTCTTTAACATTTTATATAATAAGGGCTTGGTGATGATGAACTCCTTTAACTTGACCTTATCTGGGAAGCACTTTATCGGCCCTTCCATTCTAAATAAAAGCTTTGCTGGATAGAGCAATCTTGAGTGTAGGCCTTTGGATGTCATGACTTGGAATACTTCTTTCCAGCTCCTTCTTGCCTGTAAGCTCCCTTTTGAGAAATCAGCTGAGAGCCTTACAGGAACTCCTTTGCAGGTAACTGTCTTCTTTTCTCTTGCTGCTTCTAAGATTCTCTCCTTATTTTTAATCTTGGATAATATAAATATGATGTGCCTTGGTGTGTTCCTTCTTGGGTCCAACTTCTTTGGGACTCTGAGCTTCCTAGACTTCCTGGAAGTCTATTTCCTTTGCCAGACTGGGGAAGTTCTCCTTTATTATTTGTTCAAATAACTTTTCCACTTGTTGCTCTTCCTCTTCTCCTTCTGGTACCCTTATAATTTGGATGTGGGAACATTTAAAGATGTCCTGGAGGGCCCTGGCTGGTGTAGCTGAGTGGATTGAGCGCGGGCCTGTGAACCAAACAACCGCAGTTCAATTCCCAGTCAGGGCACATGCCTGGGTTGTAGGCCAGTTCCCAGCAGGGTACGCATGAGAGGCAAGCCTACATTGATATTTCTCTCCCTCTCTCTTTCCCTTCCCCTCTAAACATAAATAAATAAAAAATCTTAAAAAAAAAGATGTCTTGGAGGTTCCTAAGCCTTTCCTCATTTTTTTGAATTCTTATTTCTTCATTCT
>NW_028075165.1:0-733 GCF_014824575.4 Sturnira hondurensis | reverse complement strand
ATAGCTTACAACTTACAATGAAATAAATTGTTAAATACAAAAATAATACTCAAAACTCATCACTTAATTATTTTAGTGAAATATTGTATAATATGCTATATATTTCTTTCCAACTTTGTGTTTAATGAAATTATATTAGTAGCTTAAAGTGGCCATAGTGGGAGTATTTGTAACACAGAAATTTTTAAAACTACAAACAACAGATTGTTCCTAGTTTTTTTTTATTGCCTAGATTTAAGAAACTCATGGAGAAAAATATTAATAATGCCAATTAAACTTAAAAATGTGTTGTGTCTGTAGCAGTTAAGATATGACTATTACAAAAAATTGAGAATATATTCTTCCAGGATTCAAAAACTATTACCTCAGTGATCCAAGATATCACTCAGGCACTGACAAAAAGGTGAAATTCTCACAATCCTCTTTTTTGCTCACTTACTTCATACTCTTTAACTTATACAAAAATATCAACCAATTTCTGGTTGGAGTCACATTCCTTTGTCAGTTGGAGCCATAGGTTTGGCATATACTTAAGAACTCTGCAAAAATCAATGACATCCTTCTATGAGAATCAAGAGGCTATAATGATTTTATAATAAAGCATATATTATCATTTGTAAATTGTGTGCTACACTTCCTTTCCATTAGGAAAATTTTATATATACACACATACATTTCTTTATCTATTTTTTAGGGAGCTAGTTCTTAAACATTTAATACTGTCTATAACTTT
>NW_028075164.1:0-1284 GCF_014824575.4 Sturnira hondurensis | reverse complement strand
TTTGACAGTGGGGTGTTAAAATCCCCATTATAATTGTGTTGCTGTCAATATCTTTCTTGAGGTCCTCTAGGATTTTCTTTATATATTTGGGTGCTCCTATGTTGGGTGCATATATATTTACGGTGTTAATGTCTTCTTGGTGGATTCTTCCCTTCAGTAATATGAAGTGACCTTCTGGGTCTCTCTTTATGGCCCTGTTTTTGAAGTCTATTTTGTCTGATAAGAGAATTGCTACCCCGGCTTTTTTTTCTTGTCCATTTGCTTGGAAAATTTGTTTCCATCCTTTTACTTTTAGTCTGTGGTGGTCTTTTGACCTGAGGTGGGTCTCTTGTGGGCAGGATATGTGTGGGTCATGCTTTCTTATCCATTCAGCTATTCTGTGTCTTTTAATTGGTGCATTTAATCCATTTACGTTTAAGGTTATTATTGAAAGGTACTTATTCATTACCATTTATGTACCTGTGTTCCTCTCCGTCTCTCTCTTTTCCTTCCTTTTCTTTTTTATTTATTTATTTTTTAAAAAGATTTAATTTATTTATTTATCTTTGGAGGGGAAAGGAGAGAGGGAGAGAAATATCAATGTATGGTTGCCTCTTGTGGGGTCCCTGCTGGGAACTGGCCTGCAACCCAGGCATGTGCCCTGACTGGGAATCGAACTGCGATACTCTGGTTCGCAGGCCCGTGCTCAATCCACTGAGCTACATCAACCAGGGCTTTTCCTTCCTTTTCTTAAAGCAGCCCTTTTAGTAATTCTTGTAGAGCTGGTTTGGTGGAAGGGTATTCTTTAGACTTCTTTTGTCTTGGAAGCTCTTTATTTGGCTTTCTATCTTGATTGAGAGCCTTGCTGGGTACAGTAGCCTTGATTGTAGGCCTCTGTTTCTCATTACTTGGAATATTTCTTGCCATTCTCTTCTTGCTTGGAATGTTTCCATTGAGAAGTCAGTAGCCAGCCTTATTGGGACTCCCTGGTATGTTACTTCCTTTTTCTCCCTTGCTGCCTTTAGGATTCTCTGTCTTGGAGGTTTGCCATTTTAATGATGATGTGTCTGGCAGTAGGCCTCTTTGGGTTCCACCTGCTTGGGACTCTCTGCGATTCCTGAATTTGTGTGACTTTATCTCTCCTCAACTTAGGAAAATTTTCCATTATTACTCTTTCAAGTAGGTTTTCTATCCCTTGTTCTTCTTCTTCTCCTTCTAGTATTCCTATTATTCGGATATTATTACATTTCATATTGTCTTGCATTTCTCTTAAACTCTCCTCATTTTTTCTGATTCTCTTTTCCA